>NC_135850.1:7892500-7930000 GCF_029677425.1 Wolffia australiana | reverse complement strand
AGAAATTACAATTAACTAGAGTAATTATTAGCGACTTTCTCTTTGGAAACATGCACGGTACGCTGTCTTGTCTTTAATTCTACGGATTCACACAATGAGGGCGTTTAATTGCAAGAAAACCAATGTATGAATATATGACATATTCTTCATGGGTTTTCTACTAACGAGGGTAATTTTGACGAATAAATTTTCTTAACATCAATCTGATAAACATTGAGGATTACAGAACCCAAATACGACAAATGTTATTATTTTAAACATAAATAGTTAACACCACAAGATTTTGACTTAATGAAAGATTGCATCACAAGGTTCCACATTTTTTATTTTGACAGCTAGATGAGTCTGTGAAGAAGGCAAATTGCAAATTAAATTTTAGTGTTGTTATTTTATTTTGCCTAAGTCAAATAAATTTGAAAAAATATAAAACTCACTCAATTGTATGGTAGCAGCGAGGTAGTCTCCACAGGGACTGGCCTTTAGATGTGAATTCAATAATTGAGTTATACTTAAGGAGTAATAATAATAATAAGGATAGAGAAATATAGTGAGTGATAAGTAGTTGGCAAATAGACGAAGTAATAAATGGATGAGAGAACTAGTTATGAGAGAGAAAATATGAGATATTATTTATATTTTTATAGATAATAAAAATAATAAAGAAGTAAGAGATTTATAAAAGAATAATGGTATTATAACTATGGGTGACACTAATGCACGTAGTGGAAGAAGTAGAGAAGATTATAAGATAGATAGAATAGTAAAATACTATTACTTGGATGTAGGAGGTAACTTGTTTAGCTAATAGTAAGCTATATGTAAAATAGAATATGGATATAATGATTTTATAGTAAGATGAGAGAAGTATTTAGTTTAGTAAGAGGTAAGAGAAGAATTACGAAGATAAGAAATATTATAAGTGGTGTTATGGATTGGATCAGCAAAAAAATGTATGTTTATGCATAAAATTTAGGAATAGGGCAGACAACTAAAAGTATAGGAATTATTTAATCAGAAGAAGAGAGAATGAAGTAGATAAGTCAAGAGAGCTAAGATAGAAGGGGATAAGAGTAATTAATAGATTAATATTTATATTATTAGATGATTAGGGATACCTTGTAATAATAGAATACAACTTATATATGTCTGGTCTTCTATATTTTATATTTATATATTTATAAGTATTTTTATAAGTTAAAATTTGGGAGAAAAGTAGTTAAAAATCATATAAATGCCCAATGCAGGGAATATCTTCGATGGGATGCCTTAAAGAGACGGATCTAGGGAACAAGAGGGAAAATAACTTCTAACTTTGATTTGAATAAATACACATGTAGAGAGTGAAAACACAGAGAATTCTATCTTTTGGAGGTCAAGAACTTACCTGAATCGCCTTGATTCAGGCAATCAGAGATTGGGGGCGCTGATTTCCGCCCCCTCACTTCGCTATGTGTCTCCTCCCGCCTTCCTTCATGCTGTCACGAATCCAAGGAGATCTAGACCTCATCCAGCGCCTTCTTGTGCTAGTCGAGCCTCCCTGGAGCTGTCACCTACTCCGATTTGGTTGGACAAGCTCAACAATGGTCTCCCGTCGTAATACGTAGATCACTAGTCTTTAAGCATGTGTTCTAAACATTCATATTCGAAGGATAGGCGAGAAGGACAATGAAGTATCTGGATAGAATAGCACTATCTAGCCTCATTCATATGATGGGGATGGCCGATCCCATAGCCATTAGTGTGGAGACATTAAGGATAGATAGTGGGTGCACTTCAGTGGAAAGAGTTCACTGACTTTATCCGTATGAATCCCTGAATGGTATTATACCTAACTGTCAATCAGGTTCTTTCACGTCACGGTTGTGTAAGTGGTACTTAGACCTGAGACACCAAAGACGTCTTGTGGACGGACGATTGTACTTTGACTATGGCCGACGAGTATCTAATCATGGTATTCTAAACGGTCTAAGTTTGGGTACATCACGAAGTTCAGGAAGATGATTGAGTGGTCAAGATGGGATCGTCCACCCTCGGTATAAGAGGTGACAACTCAAGGAAGACGATGCGATGAAGTCCTTGGCAAAGGCAATGAAATATTGGGAGAAGAGTTCTTCGATGATTTCCGAACGCATCAGTACTAACTCGGATGACCGATTAGGCTTTGACAGTTGACCATACCCTAAGTCATCCAAGGAGCGTCAAGTGGATGAGGGATTATACATACACAATAACCGATAATGAACAGGTTCTATGAAGTGAGTCGATACACACTCCTTTGTATCTTCTAGAACACGAGGTGTAGCTTGGCACCCCACATGTTGGAGACTCGACCTATCGATTGGGTTAAATTGATCCGACATTAATTAATCTATATGATGATATAGTTAATTAATTTGGAAGGCCACTAAAGGTCATTGGGCCACTAGAGTCGTTCACTACACTGGTACATGGGAATAGAGGGTCACACGCAAATGGTCTTTTGGACGTCGTAAGATATACTTAAGTTTTGGGGGTTTTATGAAAAATACCCACTTAGTATAAATAGGGAAAGGCTCTGAACAAAATTCACCCAGGCCAGAATGGTTCAGGGGCCTTTCCCCTTCTTCTCCCTTCTCTCCACATCCCCTATCCATGCCCAATGCAATCAAAACAGCATAACAATGACGGTGCAGATAGAACGGGGCTCGTCAACGAGAAGGAGGAGATTCGACGTGCGTCGAGGATCGCATGAATACATCTATAGGCTGCACACTTGAGCAGCTCAATTCGTCTTGCTTTGGGATCCAAGAAATCATGGATGCGATCTGTGCAAAGGTACTTCACTTCATGGTTTTATTGATGTCGTCCGATTCCATTCAAGTCTTCCGCTGCGGAATGTTTTGACTTGTTCATCCATGTCAAGGCCTCTAGAACACAACACTTTGGAGGACCTCTCATCATCGTAGATCGCTTTATATGCCATTGGGAATCCTCCAAGGGCCATTGGATGGCCGATGGTCCCCCCCTTTTCGTTGAAATCCACCGTTCGGCTGGCAATGCCAACGACTATGGACAGAGATGGACGAATATGTCCCTGGCCATTAGATTTTCTTCTTAGGGAGTCCAATGGCTGAGATTAAGTTGTAGCCGTGGGTCCCTTTTTATAAATGGTGCACCCATAAGCCAACTCTATCATTCCGTCATCAACCTTTCGTTAATTGTGAATTGTTTATCGAAGGGTCCCGCCGTTCTTGTTAGCCGTTGTGGCCAATCAAAGGCCTAGAAAAGAAAAAGAATAGGAGGATCTCACTGTCTGATCTCTTCCTTAAGAAGATCATATGGTCAAGATTATATCAATATACTTGAATCAACCTATGATGATTTGGGCCTCGGGCCGGATTGGTCTGAAATCGAGTCATAATTCCTTTTAGTTTTCTAAATCATGGCCCGTTGGGCTGTGATCCCTGTTGTTGCTTCTCAGGCCACCTTGGCACAGAGCTAAAAGAAGCAGTGGAATATAATCCCATATCAGAAAATGTTAGAAGCACAATAGCTATATAAAGCCTCTTTGAGAGTGGTGTATGAAATAAATTGTTCTCTCTCTCATGCATGAGTGCGGGATATCTGTGTTGGGCCTCTATGTGGGCCCGTTGATAGATCCTAAGTGGGTTCCTTGGTGGACTTATGGTGGTGATGGGGACCATCTAGCTCCGAAGACGGGTCTCAACCAGCTCGAGGATCCAGGGCTGAGTTGAGAGACCCAACCTTCAAGTATTCAGCCTAGTCAATGGGCCCTTGGAGGCTGGTGTAACGCCTTATTCATACTTTTATGGCTTCTTTTTAGTTTTGAAGGCTGTGTATATGGGCCTACATGTTCGAATATTTGAACCTTTGTGTCTGGCCCCGCAACTCCAATTGCTGCCACCATCGTTGTAGAGTCCCACAATTGTCGCTATCGCGGCCGCGTGCCGTACCACGCTTGCCGCTGCCCAGCACCGCCATGACCCCATGTGCCACCGTGCTGCTCCACCTCAGCGACGCCCTGCGCCACTGCCCTACCCCATGCTACTGTGCCACCCACATGCCACCACGCCATCACACCCGTCGCACTCGCCTCCCCATCCCGTGCACCCACCTATGCAACGACTTGTGCGACGTCCGCATGGCACACGTGCACCGCGTGTGCACCCGCATGTATAGTGCAGGGACGCGGACGGAACAGTTTTTTCGTCAGGGAAAAAAAATTCGTCTTGTCCAGGGGGTATGAACGAATTTCTGGACAAAAATTTGTCCAGGGGACGATGGGACGAGACGATTTTTGTCCCGTTGGACAAAAAATTTGTTCGTTCGAAAGACGCGGACGATGGGCGGACGAATGTTGGACGTGGAAAAATTGGTTAATTGGATTAAATTCCCAAAATAACTTATGGATTGCAATGAAATATGGAAGAGTCAATATTTAATCCCTACTTAATAAATAATATAATAATTTTTAATAGATGCCATTCTCATATTAAATCATTGGATTAAATTGCCAGAATAATGTATGGATTTACAATAAAACTTGGAAAGGGCAATATTTAAACCCCAATTAATAAATAATATAATTAATTTTTATACATGCCATTCTCACCTTATTAAATTATGTTTGATTTTTAAATTCATTGGGTGAAAATAATAGTTTAACATATAAATAGGGATAATCGCCAATTTTCAGAATGGAATTTTTATTTGGATTAAATTCTCAAAGAATGTAATAAAATTATAGCGAAATAGAAAAATGTTGTTACCGCCCTCCTGCAGTGTAATATTTTTTTATTACAATTGAGTCCTTTTGCTATTTAATTAATCAAATTTAATTCTAGAGTTTAATTAATCAAATTTAATTATAGATATGGAGAAAAATCTCATGGGTTCTCTCTGTAGAGTTCATCGGGAGAAAATGAAGTAACCGACAAATGTATAGAACTTCTTGGATCCTTACCGGTAATCCGAATGATATTTAATCAGACTTTATCTGGTCATTAACTTGTAATTGGTGATTATCCCTGTAAAAAGATGCCTGTTTTATAGACTTTGTAAAAAAATGGAATATTTGGAAAGTCAGAGCCAATCCACGTTTAAAAAGTTATATTTTCCAGGCCACTCCTTGAAGATCTGGTTGATGAGCGCCAAGGAAATCAGAAAAACAAACTTATCCAAGAAAATAGTGGTGTGGAAAATCCTAAAGTAATCCCAACCCAAATTTTGTTAATGTTCTTGAGAGAGAACTGCAAGAAAACCCAACCCACGCCCTTAAATCATAACGGGTACAACTTTTTTGAAGGGAAAGTTAATTAAATTATGGAGATGTTTTTGGCTTCCATTGATTGAGAGAGAACAAAGAGAAAATGACCTTTTCCCACAAAATGTCAGAGTTTTCTTCAGAGAGGACGACAAGAAACCCAATCCAAGTCCTAAATCATAATGGGTACAAATGAAAATTAGATATTTCACAAGGGAATAACTGCATGGGTGAAAATCGAGTAGGCAATAATAGTTTTGTTTTCTTGAGTAAAAGTAGCATCAAAAGAGTATCACCAATTCACCATATGGGAAGATGTTTGAAAGAGGGCTAGTGACAAGGCGAGGTGAGGTTGGGAGAGGCCATGACATGCAGCGAAAGGACGCCTCAAAACCTGCCATGTTGTTCAGAACAACAGCCCAAAATTATTCAATATTCTCACAACAAAAAATGAATCAAAATGGACAACTTAAAAAGAGAACAAAATTATATGACAAGATCTTCTTGCATGGAATCAAAACTGTTTTCATTAGGCTCCTTGATCGAGATGTGTCAAGCATAAAAGATATGAAATAAAGATACCATTTCATAGAGAAATGATATGAAGTGCAAACTATCATATCATTTCATTAGCTTACAAATTAGTTTTATGCGTTAAATGAGTATGGAGTGCTAAGAGGTCAGTTTCATGGGTAGGGGTTTAAACTGTTAAATTTATGGTAAATGAGTGCATGTTCATATGCAGTCATCTAAAACACAAAAGATAAAACGGTACTGTGTTACATGGAATGAATCAGCAAATGAAATAGAGAGAGAGTAACGAAGAAGCATAACTTACACTAAATGTTAGAGTGTATCAGCAAATGAAACCCATCCACTGTGATCATGTTGTTCCCCCTTAATCTGTTACATGGAATAGAGAGAGTCAGGAAAAAGAAACATGCTCACAAAAAGGTGAAAAGCGATAGAGCATAACACACCAGCACCAGAGCTGTCATCTTCGTCAAAGTCATCATCGGAGTCGGAGGAGTCCCATTTTACATGACGGAACCATGCTCGAAGCATCATCAGCATCTCAATGCTTTCTGCATCCAGGTTTGATCTTCGATACGTGGTGATGCCACGGCCGAGTGAAAAAAGCTGCTCCACCGGTGCGCTGGTAGGACTCACGTCCAAAAATTGGCAAGCAATTTTTGTCAAATTTGGAAAGCACCGCGTCCCGACATCCTTCCACCAACTAAGAGGATTATCCTCCTCGCTGCATGGGATGTTAAGATATTTATCCAGCTCTTGCCTGGGCGTTGAGCGTGGTCGATGACAACTGCACGGATGCATATATTGCCACTTGGACGAAGCATATTGTGTCTGACGATGACTTTCTGACAACCCTCCTTGCTCTACGTCACATTCAAGTGCTTTTGTAATAGACACATAATCCAAGAGACTGCCAAGATAGGAAAGCACACTTCGGTGACATGACGGATGCACAACCACTAATTTAGAAAATGGATCCAATGTCGCCGCTATAGCGACAATATTATTGCCCCAAAGTACCAGTGCATACTGCATCAACTTGTTATGCATGGCACCGCACGACGACTTCAGGGCATCCCTCCCCTCAGCATCCAATGCTGCCCTGCATTGTTCGTAGCCCGCGCAAGGTGATTCTTCAGCTCCAAGACCAATGATGTTACTTCAGTTATTGGCAATTTCTTTGCCGAACACACACAGTCAGTACGCTGGCATAGTGGGCCGAGGATGCATAGGTATTCATCAATCAACACCCGGTCATCCTGACATAGGCCGTAATCTCTAGTGGATGTCGAAAGGAACCTCAAAGCCATATGGTCCAGAACCTCTTTCTTCGCAAGAACATGCTCTAGCATAGTGAAAGTGGAGTTCCAATGCATTGGGCAGTCGACCTTTATCTTGTTTGAATCCGAGACCTCAAACATTTTGCACATATCGACATATTTCTCCATACGCTGCGTGGATCCCTGAATGGCATTGACATGGCTCTCATGCGTGAAACTGCTAGTCCCAAAGGTGAAACTGTTGCCGCAGTATCTTCATCGACCTGTGAATCGGTTGGGTCATTTGTGTCCAACGGTGTATCTGGGGGAAGATCTTAGACACGTAGCATATTACTTCTAGGAGGTTCTGGGTTGTGAATGACCTTGAGTCCGCATGGACTACAAGGGTCAGTACATGGGCAACGCATGGTACATGTCGGTCCATAGTAAATTGGGGGTTTACAGTCTTCAGTTGATCCATAATGGAGGCCATCATCGTTCAGTTATTGGACGCATTGTCCGTGGTGATGGCACACAGCTTCGACTCGATGTCGTATTCATATGCAACTTCCACGATGATCATTGCTAAGTTCGTGCCGCTATGGGGTCCCTTGATCTATCACAGTCCAAGAAGAAGCTCACATAGCTTCCAGTCAGTGTCGATCTAGTGGGCAATGACACCTAGAAGGATAAGGTTATTTTGGGATGTCCAAGCATCCACGGTAAGTACCGCATCTGGACCAGGGATGTCCCCCACCACTTGTGCCCCGTAGAACCATAGTCTTCGGAAAGACTTCTTCTTCACAAGACGCCAAGGAAGATCGTTGTCGCAGATGAACCTAACAAACTCTTCCTTCATCTACGCCACAATGATGTCGCGTAAGTACAACTTGTGGGAGAGTATTTTGTTGTGGAGAATGATTCTTTGCTTCATCTTGAGTCCCTTAATTTCATCATGAAATTTATGGTGCACCTTCTCTAGATGTCTCCGAAATATGTTTGTGCTCCTATCTTTATTCCTCTTGATGATGACCTTACGGGTGGGGTTCTCTACTTGACATAGCGTGCATTAGTACTCGTCCGGAGCAACTTCAAAAAATCGATCTAAAACATTAGACCAATTGTGTCTTCCGCTAGGAGTTGAGATGTTGTCATCAACCTCTACTGGGATGCACTCACGTACATCGACGGTGAAGCCCTAGCCGTCGATTTTGGGGTGGTAGCAGTTGTAGACTCCATTACTCTACCAAGTTAATTCACAAGACACAATCATTTGTAAAATACGCGTGACTTATATTTACAATTAAAATCCAGCAAACTGGAATTTCAGAAACAAATAAGAAGCACAAGAAATAATGCTGCTGTATTACTCTTAGAAACTTACATTTACAATTACCATGGTTGGTTCACTAACATTTACACCAATCCTATAAAATCATAAAATCTTTCAAAAAAGCCAAATGACTTAACACATAGTTAAACCCCATTCAGATTTTCAAAAAATTTAAAGTTTTAATAATCCTACGACAATTTTAATTAGGTTACTTAAGCATATGCCTTCATACTGGCTTCTAGATTCCTGTTCATGATAAATAAACTCATAACCATTACTATTCCTAAAGTAGAATAATACATGCAACTCAAAATTTCAAAACACCCCAATCATTAACAAAACTAATAGTATTAAAATTAAACAATATAATTCTCCAAAGAAAAGAAATCCACCAAAAGTAGATAATCATGCAACGGTCTTGCATTAAAAATATTTGAACAATTTTATCGTTATGTCGTAAGAACCGGCTCCCTAACAAGTAATCATCTCTCAACAAAGAACTTATTAAAAAAAACAAAAATGCGAAGAACATACAAACCATCAAAGAACATACAAACCATCAAAGAACGCGAAGAAGAATGCGCATACCTGATTACAAAACAATTTCAGCCCCAAAAGAGGCCACAAGAATGGGGAGCCAAGGCCACTTAGCTAGGTGAAGAGTGTGACCACCACTCGGCGGTACCTGCCGAAGGAAAGACAGCATAAGTCAGAATGAATTAATAAGCTGAATTACCACAACATCATAACATTAATTTACATGGAAGTAGTTCATTTTTAAATCGTCGACTTTAATAATGAAAGACTAAAGTCCTAAAGATCAGTTCATCCACAACAAACATTAAACTAAGATAGAATGAATTAACACGTTGAATTTTTTAGAGACAAGTACAATGCAAAGAGAAGATACTTGGGCTTTCTCAACCTCTTGTTAATGATTTGTAAAGATAATGCGTTAAATAATATTTAAAGTGCTCAAACCACGGTAAATAAATAGAGTTTGCTTATATGATCATCGGATCTACCCTATCTCTTTTTAAAAGTTAGGATTGATTACACCAAAGATTATTAGCAAAATATTCAATAAATGAATACAAAAGCAGAGAAACTCCATCATTTGTTGGGGGGGGGGGAACAAATTTACACCATCATTTTCTATAGAAAACAATTGATTACACTGCTGCATAGAATACTGACCTTTAAAAAACAAATAAAGATTAAATTGCCGCTAGATAATTGAAACTAATGATGACACCGATCTAAAGAGATAAACATATACGCGAGAGAATATGTAGTTTCTATAACACAGATTATAGATTTAAAAAGGTGAGATTAGGAGATAGAGGAATCTGATTTGTTACCACTGCGATTACTCTGACGATGAGTTAAGGAGATTCATTCAAGCTAGTTATTTTTCCCCGATTATTTGTCTTGAATAAGAAGATTATACTTCTGATGGAAATTTAGGTTTTGAGATCAGCCTAGATTAAGCACGCTACAATCATGTAACTCAACACTTTGTCATAAATATTTCCTTCAGAACATACCTCGACGTTGGAGAAGCGGCGGAGGATCGCCCTGCGTCGGAAGGGGCTGGTCTTTTTCTTCCTTCAGAGTTCCAGAAATTGCCTCAATCTTTCGGGCACGGGAGCCTTTATGTTTCAAAGAGGAAATATGGAAATTATAGATATTAATATATTATATTTTTTTTCATCTGGGACAAAGGAGGGGATGGTTTTTAGCTTGGACGGGATGAAAAACCGTCCTGAGATTACTGGACGGGATGGTTTTTTTGTCGGTGGACGAAAAATCATCCTGTCCTTCGTCCCTATGCTAACAACAGATGTAGGACAGGATGAATTTCATCCCGTCCCATCCTTCATCCACGTTTGGGACGATCCGGAACTATACCCGCATGCCTACACGTCACCTGCATGTCCATGCGTTGGCCACGCCAACCATGCTATCCTCGCTGCCACGTGCATCTGCCTACATGCGTCGCGTCACACACACTAGACCACCTACTCTTCCCGCCATCCACGTCTCTAACGGGTCGCACTCTTGCTCATGTTGTCACTGTCACAGGCGACCGGGTCGCATCTATTCTTGTACGCTTGCATAACCCCTTATTTATGCGTTTGTAATTTCCTTCAGCACCTCTCAAACCCGTCTCCACCATCAGGGTTAGGTTAAAGGTAGATAGGAATAACACTATGAGATCTAGGATTTCTGTCAGTACGTCCCTGATTGGAATTGCCGAGTGTGTACGCACTAGCAGCAGTAGCCATGCTCACACCGTCGGTCGTCAACTCGACGACCAGGTCAGTGGGAACCTAGTGGCATTCCCAAGCCCCTTTTACCATTATTTTACTAGCCACTGGTGTCTGAAGCCGCCAAGATCATACATCTCATTAAGCTTCTCGTTGCATTAGTGTCCACATCCATTTGCATTTCACTCCCCCAATTGACGTTGGGACGGACATTCGATCATGTCATGTCGGTTGTATTAGGTGGGTTTTGCAACCGGCGCTGGCGCTTGCAAGAGATGGGTAGGCTTGAGCACCCTACGCTCACCCACCTGTCGCTGGCTTGGGCGCTGCTGCGCCTTGGCTCAGCCCTTACTATCCACCTAAAACCCTACTTTTTAATACCTATATATATATCTATTTATTTGTATTTCTCTCTTCAACTTTGACCAGCTCCCTACAAAAACATAAAACTGACATACTAGAGAAAGGATTAATCTCATTAAAATTAATAATGTTTTAAACACATTTTTACTAATAAATAATTAGACTTCAAAAATATGTCAAAAATGCATCAAATACATTTTCTTACCAAGTGCTTCATTTAATGCAGGAGATGAAAATTATTGTAAAGATGAAGGTAAAACACAAATGTATCTAAAATGTATCTAAAATTTCTCAAATGTATCTAAAATTTGTAAAATTGCATGCCACATTTTGGATCCAGCAATCTGCAAGGAAAAAAAATGTGCTTGATTTAGATAGGTGCTGATACATATGAACAAAAGTTAATTTATAGATTTATATGAAAAATATGAACAATCTAACAAAGCATATATGGTGAGCACAAGTTTTTTTATTGCATGAATTCAGGTTAGTTCATAATTCAAACTAGTGTTCGCCCGTCCCGATGCCGGTACCGGATACCGGTATCGGGACGGATGCTGGACGGATGCCGGTACCGGAAACTTCCGGTACCGGTTTTTTCCGATATCCAGATACCGGATATCGGTATCGGATATCGGTTGCTACAGTGCCGATATCCGATACCGATATCCGTCCGATACCGTGATCCGTCTCCCGGCTCAGGGGGACAGATGACGGTATCGGATATCGGATGCGGATATCGGTTTTCGATATCCGCATCGAATTTCATAAACATTTCATATAAGTTAGTTCTTTTATGAAATTTCATATAAGTTACGTATTTCGAATTTTTAAAGTTTTGAACCTTGTTTTCTGGCAACGGCGGGAGCGGGCATCGGCGAGCACCGGCGGGCAACGACAGCAGAAGGCAACAGGGGTAAGTTGATTTTCAGCTCTCTCTCTATCTTTCCTCTCAGCTTCCTCTTTTTCTCTATCTTTTCTCTCCCGTTATCTTCGTCCTCTCTCAATTTTCTATCTCTCTTCGTCCTCTCCCTCTCTCACTTTCATATCTCTATTTTACTTCTCCCTTTCTCAATTTCGTAGCTCTATTTTTCTTCTCCCTCTCTCAATTTCATATCTCTATTTTTGTTCTCCCTCTCTCAATTTCATATCTCTGTCAATTTCCTATCTCTATTTTTCTTCTCCCTCTCTCAATTTCATATCCCTATTTTACTTCTCCCTCCATCAATTTCATAACTCCATTTTTCTTCTCCCTCCCTCACTTTCATATCTCTATTTTACTTCTCCCTTTCTCAATTTCGTAGATCTATTTTTCTTCTCCCTCTCTCAATTTCATATCTCTCTTCTTTTTCTCCCTCTCTCAATTTCATATCTCTGTCAATTTCCTATCTCTATTTTACTTCTCCCTCTCTCAATTTCATATCCCTATTTTACTTCTCCCTCTCTCAATTTCATATCTCCATTTTACTTCTCCATCTCTCCAATTCATATCTCCATTTTACTTCTCCATCTATTAATTTCATAACTCCATTTCTCTTCTCCCTCTCTCAATTTCATATCTATATTTTACATCTTCCTCTTTCAATATCATATCACTATTTTTTTCCCCCTCTTAATTTCATAACTCTATTACTCCTCTCCCTCTCTCAATTTCATATCTCTATTTCTCTTCTCCCTCTCTCAAATTCATATCTCTAGTTTACTTCTCCCTCTCTCAATTTCATATCACCATTTTACTTCTCCATCTCTTAATTTCATAACTCTATTTCTCTTCTCTCTCTCTCTCAGTTTCATATCTCTATTTTACTTCTCCCTCTCTCAATTTCATATCTCTATTTCTCCTCCCTCTCTCAAATTCATATCTCCATTTAACTTCTCCATCTATTAATTTCATAACTACATTTTCCTTCTCCCTCTCTCAATTTTATAACTCCATTTCTCTTCTCCCTCTCTCAATTTTATGTCTCTATTTTACTTCTTCCTCTTTCAATATCGTATCACTATTTTTTTCCCCATCTCTTAATTTCATAACTCTATTACTGCTCTCCCTCTCTCAATTTCATATCTCTATTTCTCTTCTCCCTCTCTCAAATTCATATCTCCTTTTAACTTCTCCATCTACTAATTTCATAACTCCATTTTTGTTCTCCCTCCCTCATTTTGATAACTCCATTTCTCCTCTCCCTCTCTCAATTTCATATCTCTATTTTACTGCTTCCTCTTTCAATATCATATCACTATTTTTTCCCCCATCTCTTAATTTCATAACTCTATTACTGCTCTCCCTCTCTCAATTTCATATCTCTATTTCTCTTCTCCCTCTCTCAAATTCATATCTCTAGTTTACTTCTCCCTCTCTCAAATTCATATCTCTAGTTTACTTCTCCCTCTCTCAATTTCATATCACCATTTTACTTCTCCATCTCTTAATTTCATAACTCTATTTATCTTCTCTCTCTCTCAGTTTCATATCTCTATTTCTCTTCTCCCTCTCTCAATTTCATAACTCCATTTTTTCTTCTCCCTCTCTTAATTGAAGACGAGCTTGTCTGATTGAGGACCGGCAGAGTAGAAGACCCACATATGGGCATTATTACAACTGAAGAAGAGCTCTTCAACGGTATTTCTTCACCTAAAATCCTTTATTACACTATGGATTTTATTGTTGATTTGGTGTTTAGGTGTCAGTCTAGGCAATGTGATTTTTATGGTTAACTTTGATCTACTTTTCGTGCATATTTTATCACTTCACGATTCTGAAAACAAACATCGAAATTGTGGGGAATATGTTAATTACGATGATGAAGATGGAGGTCGTGATTTTGATTATGCCAAGTTTTCTGTACTTCCACTGTTTCGATTGATTATTAATGTATCTAGATTTGAATTTAATTGGTCCAAAACATGTAGGTTAACTTGAAATTGTGCAGAAAGATGAATCCAACTGGAGGCGGTGACCCAGCCCAAGAAAGAGCTGGGTCAGGAGTCGTACGTCCCGAACATACAGAGGAGGGAACTTCCCGTGTCGTACAGAGTCGGCCTCGTACGAATCGTTCCCTCATCATCGACTACTTTGAGCTGACGGAAGATGGGTACTATATATGCTTACTGTGCCAGGAGTTGAACCCGCACAATAAGAGGAGACCCATTAAGAGGCAGGCGGACAGAAGCACAAATGTGTTTTGGCGCCACTTCGAATCATGCCATCCAGATCGCCATGCTGAACTGAAGGGCGAAGTCCCCGAAGAACGTGGTCAGACACGCATCACCGACAGAATGCAGAGCAGGCAACAGGGAGAGCCAAGCCGACGGGGGCCGATCAGGGGGCACACCCCAGACGAGACGAAGAACTGCATTGCGCGGTTTGTATGCCTAACAGATTCTCCATGGAGCATCGTTGACAACGTCGCATTCAAGGATATGTGGCGGTATGCTACGCTTATAGACCTGGATCCTCCAAGTGCGAAGATCATAAAGAGGTGGACCATCCAAATGCACGGCCAAATGAAGATTGGTGTGAGGAAACTTTGGGAGACCGTGGCCCGAGTATCACTGACTGTAGACGCGTGGACTGTGGACAACGGGACCGGGTTGCTAGGCATCACCGTCCACTGGGTGGACGACACGTGGACGTACAGAGAGCGGGTTCTTGCCATCCGTGAAATTGTCGGCAAGCACGACGGGGGGAACATGGCGTCCATTGTTCTCCAAGCACTAGATGATTTCTATTTGCGGATGAAGGTCAGAACTCAGCGTGTTGATCATTCTATTAGTAGAGCTTGCTAGTTTTCTTGTCTAACGTAATTATGCAGGTCTATGCTGTTACTACGGACAATGCGACGGCGAACAAGAAGATGTTGGCTTTGTTGGCGCGGAAGGTCAGGAGCGTGAACCCGACGTTTATTGCCAGGAGGCACGTCCCTTATGTCGCACATATTTTAAACATTGTCATGCAAGCGGCGTTGAAAAGCTTCAAAATTCCTTCGGCCCAGAGCGTGGAACCTGAAGAAGGCGATGTGATGATGACCGCAGAGCAGTATGACAGCGACCAGGACAATGAACTCGTAGATGTCTACTCAGTATCCGATGAGGTTGACGGGCCGCGCAAGCCATTATGTCTGGGTGACGCAGTTGCGAAGGTACGCAACTTAGTGCGGAGTATTCGAAGCTCTACGCAACGACGAGAACTGTACACCCAAGCATGTGAAGACGACCCCGAAGTTGAGGACACCAACATGGTTGTCCTAGACTGCCCCACCCGATGGAATAGCACGTATGATATGCTGACGGCCGCCATAGAGAAGCGTGATGTGCTGGACGAAGTCTCGATTGCTTTCGGCCGGAACGCGACGTCCTCGAAGTTGTCGAAGGACGAGTGGGAATTGGTCGGACAGTTTTGTCGCATCCTTGGCCGTTTTGCCGTATCCACAGACCATGTCTGCAAGTCCGTGACGCTAGCGATCTGCGATGTCCTACATCTCATTGACAGCCTGAGGGTTCACATGGAGGAAGTGGTAGAGCAAATTGAAGATGGCACATTCTTCACATCTGTTCGACGTTTGCACGAAGGAGATCGGTCGAATATGGCACAGGCGTGTAGAGCGATGCTTTCCAAACTTAAACAGTACGCGGAGATATTGTGGGCGAATGAGGCGATCACTACCGCAGCGTTGATGGACCCAATCCACAAAGGGTCAATGCTCCGCCCGGGGGTTCGAGAGGCGACTATCGTGTACGTACAGTCGTTGTTGCCCGGTGACAGGTCGAGCCGTGTTCCGAGAATGGTCGCTGAGAGGGGGCGGCGAGGAGGTGCAGAGTTGGTTGGGTGGCTTAGCACCACTATGCGACACGTGGAACCGGCACCGTTGACAACGCGGTCGGCCTGGGATGAGTTCGACCAGTTCCTTGCGGAGACTGTGCCGAACGAGGGTGTCTACACTCCACTGTCTTGGTGGGCAACGACGGGGGTGAAGCGTTTCCCCTTGCTTGCAGCCGTCGCGAGGGACTTGTTATCCGTATGTGCGACGAGCGCCCCCGCCGAGCGCATGTTCTCAGTTGGCAACGCTGTTGTCACGTACAAGTGTTCCCGTCTCTCGCCGATAAGCATTGAAACACTCATCACCGTGAAGTGTTGGCTCCGTGCGGACAACAAACGTTGGTACAATGACGTCGAGCTAGGCGAGGATATTGAGGACGATGAAGATGGTGGGGTTAGCTGTTCTCGAGGTACACGTCACATAACTCAACCAAATGTTATTTATACATATTTATCACTACTTATCACTTCTCTTATGCAACGCAGGTGACGATCAGGTGAGCAGAAATCTTTGACAGAGACGTTGGGCTTATGTTTTTTTGACATGGCTGCATTCATAGCCTACCCGCAAATTTTTTGACTGAATATCGAAAAACCGGATACCGGCGAACACTACTGTATGGTGTCTTTTGTATTAGTAGAGTTTTAATGCACTGGCCAGTCATGTAATTAAATATCCTGAATTTACTACGACAATACAGTTAAATGCACTTGCCATTAATTTCTTCATCCCATTCACTAACTACCAAACGCCATAAATGAAAATTAACTACAACCCGTGAGTATGTTCGCTTGAAATGAAAATCGTTTCCAGTTCTTAATTCAATTAACTATGTATGAAACACCATAAACTCAATTAACTTAATATGTTCGTTACTCTTAATAACTAAATCTGCACTCCTCAATACACTAACTACAACACGTGACTTCTACGCTCCCAAATACACTAACTACGCTCCCAAATACACTGACTACGCTCCCAAAAACACTAACTACAACACGGGACTTTGTTCACGTAAATAAAATTTGTATTTACTCTTTAATTCAGTTAACGCAAATTTATTATTATTTTTATGAAATACATCACGTAATTCTGTTAGCTTAAATTAAAAATTGTTTTCACTTCTTAATTCAATTAAGAATTATTTATTACTATTTTTTACTGTTTCTTATAACTACAACACGTTAGTTAATATTTTTGTTACCTACATCTATGCTCCCAAATACACTAACTACAACATGGAACTTTGTTCACGTAAATGAAATTTGTATTTACTCTTTAATTCAGTTAACACAAATTTATTATTATTTTTATTAACTACAACCCGTAATTCTGTTAGCTTAAAATAAAAATTGTTTTTACTTCTTAATTCAATTACCAAATATTTATTAATATTTTTATTAAGTACATCATGTAATTTTGTTTACTTAAAATAAAAATTGTTCTTACTTCTTAATTCAATTAAAACAATTAAACAATATTTTTTACTGTTTCTGTTCAGTACAACACGTTAATAAATATTTCTGTTAACTACATCCACACTCCTTAATACACTAACTACAACACGTGACTTACTTCTCTTAAAGTGAAAACTCCATTAATTTATTAATTCCACTAACTAAATATCAAATGCCATGAATTTTCCCAAGATAACATTAAAATTCTTAGTATTTTTATTAACTGCAACCCGTAATTCTGTTAGCTTAAAATAAAAATTGTTTTTACTTCTTAATTCAATTAACAAATATTTATTAATATTTTTATTAAGTACATCACGTAATTCTGTTCACTTAAAATAATTTTTTTTTTCACTTCTTAATTCAATTAAAAAATTTTATTAATATTTTTTACTCTTTCTGTTCAGTACAACACGTTTATAAATATTTTTATTATCTACATCTACACTGCCAAATACACTAAATGAAAATTGTATTTACTTTTTGATTCAACTAATACAATATTATTATTATTTCTATTAATTACAACCACACTCCTTGAGGTCATTTTGAAATGTTAACATCGTTATTAATGGGCCATGGGGCGGCTCAAATGCGTTTCAATTAAAAAGTGGGCCGCCCGTACTTATACTCTCCCGGAATTTAAAATTTTCCGGTATGTGATAGCAAAAACTGTACAAACAATTCGCCGGATATCAAAACCGATATCTGGATATCGAAACCGATATCCGGTATCCGAGATCTGCCACGTCCCTACCCCTCGGATATCCGATATCGATATCCGTCCACCACCTAAGGGACGGATATCGGGACGGGCGAACCCTAATTCAAACATTCCAGAATGAAAGGTCGGAAAAGAAAGATGATGGAATGACAGAATGGTCAAGTGAGGGTGGAATGAGGATGGAATGAGTTTGGGTAATGGTTTTAATATAATTTCAGTGAAAAATAATATTTAATCCAACATTAAATTTTTACTATGCCAAATCATATTTTTAAAATCAGGGATTTCTGCTTTGATAAGCCAAGGTATGTAGTTAGGGAGATAATATAATATTTAAACGTTCATGCAGTTTTATTATAGTTGAAGGGCATTATATGAGTAAAAAAGGGTATAAAGTAAAGGGCATTTAATGGCTAGAAATATTAAAATATCATAATGACTTATCAAAGCATCTAAGTGGGTTTTAATCTATATTTATATTCAAACTTTTTTTTGAGCGATTAATGAATAAAAAGTCCTACCTGGTCGTAGCTAAAAATGATGGATACATGCTGGATCTCAACTTTTCATTTATTCCTCTCCATGCTATAGCCCTTGATTCAAGTTTTATGTTCCCCTCATTGCAGAATCTGTTTTCAGTTGTCAAATGTATTCAAAAGATATGTCTGGATCTCATATGCCTAAAATACACAAACACACACACACACTAGCAAAGCATAGATATTTCACGAGGTTTGCAATTGATAAACTAAAAATGGCATGATTAGTGAAAGTTAATCCCTCTGTTTGATTCTAGACGTATGCAATACTATTCATGTTTGTCCCATGTTCAAGCTAGAGAAAATGTACAGTGAGTAGGGGTCGATCCTTAGGGAGATGGAGACATAAAACCTGTGTCTAAATTTATTGGGTGTCATAGTTAGAAATTTAATGAGCGGATAATGATTAAGAGAGATGAGATGAGATGGTAATTCAGGGTGACCTGAAACTTCTCTAAATATATAGGTCTCTTGAAAGAATGATAAGAACTGTAATGAGAACCTAGGAATTGATAAAGTAAAATCTTCCTCATCTTGATATGCACTTGGAGGGGAAGATCTAGAAGATCATAAGGGTTGGAACAGAAAATTAGAAATAATGATCAAAATTATGTGTAAACATTGATTCTTCCAATGGGAAACATGTATCTAAATTGATTTCGTGATTTTGTATGCACTATTGAACTATGATGATGCACTCCTTAAATAATAGATCAGAGAGCATTAATATTACACCTATGATTGGCATTTTGGAAACTGATGAGAGAAGAATAAAAAAAGGGAACAAAGAGCACCAAGTTAATCCATGACTTGCAAGACAATTTGACTTCATAATCCTTTTGTGTTCTTCCTGGCAAACTAGGGTTAGGGCAAATTTGAAGCAGTTACCACCCCATCCCAACACCCCTTTTACAATTTCCTGGTATGGATGGAAAATAATGAAAAGAAAAAGTTACCTTGATAATTTTAGATCGATATGATCGTTGGATCTTGAGAAATCAAAGTTCAAAAATTGGTGAATCCTAGCCTTCTGATGAATCTCTCTCTCCTCCAAGCCACCCCCACTCTGTAAGGCTGATTCATCAAAAGAAGTGTTGTGATTGGTGTAGATCCACATATTCCTCAATCAAATTTATGTAGCTGAGAAGCCCATTACCTGAGGCCTAGTAGCAACTTGTGGTCGAAAATGGAGATCCTTCTAGAAATTGATAATATCGATAGAAAGGTGCCTAAAGACCCACATAATTGGTATTGTCAGAATCTTCTTAAGCTAAACAATATCTTCTAACATATGCTACAGACCACATATTTGCAGACAATCTCAGATCATTCCTGCCAGGATCCTAATCTTCTGTTTTGTCTTGTCACATTTGTTTTTCGTAATGTTTTAAGTTGTCTTTTCTATGGTACTGTAATTATGGATGACCCTACACCTTTCATGTCCTATATAACGCCCCGTGTAGCCTTGAAGGGTGATTATTAAAGTTTATTTATTTATTTGAGAATCATGTTTCTCCCTTTTGAGTGTTCTCTTTGTTAACAAGGGCTCTAGGGATTTGGGACTCAAGCACAACCCCCTTATGTACTTCAGTGTTCGAGAAGCTAGTTTTGTGGATTCAGGACTCGGCTGCTTCAAGTAGATACAAGGATTGTGCATCCAAGGTGTGTTCCTACTCTATTACTACACTATGGATGTGTCAGACATTGGCATAGATCCTCATGCACATGTATTGGTGCGTGATTAATCAATGCCTAATGAATGTTAATAACAACTAACAAAATATACCTTGATATTTAATTTTCATCAGTCACATGTCATGTCATGTGCCCCTCTTTGGCTCCAATAAATTGCCACCCGCATTAATCACACTTATTTTTTTAGGCCACACCATCATTCTCTCATGGTGTATTTACTGCACCAATCAGTTTGATTTTCCTATAAGGGCCATGTCTTCGTCTTTCCACTTACATTAATTGTACAAAAAGGTGATATTTTTTTCCATTTGGCTGTATTGCCCATGGATTTTTTCCATTAAATGCAACTATGATTTATTAAGCTTCTATCCGCCACGTGCCCCTATGAGATTTACAACAGGCTGATGTTAGCTCACAATTGGTTGTTCTGACTTCACAAATCACAAGGTCACAATGATGTCTTCCAATGACGGTAAACCAATCATTGGTTGTAACGAATGGCCTTACGTGTGGCGGATGGAAAACCAAATATGTATTGAATGTTTAAATCATTCAATTAATATTTCTACCTTAGAAATTAATTGCTTCCTGAAACAGTTTAGAAGAAATAAATAAAAATTAATAGAGGGTTTTAATAAATTCAAAATTTCTTATCTGACTTTAAAAATTAATTTCCAAATGAGTATAAATTTACAAAATTTCTAATCAGACCAACAAGTATTAAAAAAATTTAGAATCCTACTCAAGTCCAAGCATATTATGAAAGTTTAGACCTTGATAAAATACGAATATGGACATTACTATTTAGATATTTATCTGATGCCCCTGCGGGAATTTTTTATGTAATGAGAAGCATAGTTTATCACCCACAATGAATAAAATATTAAGATCTTCAATTAGAAATGAAATAATCCAAGGGTCAGATCAGAACTAGACATCTTAGATTACCCTTGTTACTGAGCCCGTTGGGCGACACGACCTGATAATCATGGAGCACATACCCCAGAATATATTTTAAACCTAGGTTGTCTCAAACTAGGCTGAGTTAACTTGGTTGATTGATGCTCAATTAGCCTGCTTTACAATCAACTCAACTGTGCTGCTAAACCTGCTCCTCTAATCAGTTTGACCCATTCCCGCCGGCCTATTCACCTCTCTCTCCATCCAACTATGCTTGCTTCATAACCAAATACAATGATTAAGTAACCCATAAATCCTGAAATAAAAAGGAATAAATATTCAAAATTTAAAATTATATGTCATAAAATATGGGAAAATTCCTCAGAAATCTCAAAAGAAGTTCCAGAATAACTTTGGGCTTCATTTTCATGCATAATAATTTCATGTAATTATCTTAAATGATATAAAAATTTTAAATCATTATGTTTACACATGAACAATCATAATATTAAAAAGTATATTAAAACATGCATGGTTTTCCTTGACTCCTATGTCTACAAGGGATGATAATGACATATAAATGCAGGATTGATATTGATTTTATCTATGAGAAAACTGGATGATAAGTAGGGAAGACTAGCAGTAGCATCACAGTATTTTCAGCGTTGGCCTTAAATTTGATAAGACAGTACGATCTAAAATAAGTTGTTTTCTGATTCCAAATCCCAGCTAATTCTGCCCTTTAGTCTTTAACGGAATTTTATGAAACCACATGCTTAAGAGTACTCTAATAAAAAGGTAGAATGCAAGTAACATAAACATATTAAAATAAATGAACATATTCAGTGATGTCTTAAAAGAATGTGTGCCTTCTCATACACTAGATAAGAAGAAACTCAAAATGAGGTTTATGGGCCTAAAGAGAGGAATTTTCCTTTCACAATAAAATAAAACATTATTTCAATTTTTTTTAATATTACATCTCCATATCTGAATTAAACTCTTGAAACATTTTTGTCATACTATGTTTACAGATATGCCAGGTCAACTTGAAAAGTACCCATAAAAAACACATCTATAGATTATGGGCCAAGTTGGTGATGAATGGAAATTTACACATCTTAAATGCATTTTTGCATCGTTACGTTGATATTAACTTCATTTTAATACAAATTTACCATTCAGGCCTCAACTGATCTACCATGTTAAGAGAACACATTTTATTTACATATTTTACAAAATTTAAAAAACACATATTTTACACATTTTACTTGCAGATCATGTTTTAACATAATAAGATTAATGGATCCAATTCTTCTCGTTAGTGTATTATGTTATTATTACAAGGCTGAAGGTAAATGAAAAAAATAAAATGTGTTGTTTAGAGGAATCCAAATGCCAGAGGTAGCAGCACTCAAACCAGCTCCAAGCAGGTGAGGACGGAGCACTCAAGCCCACTAATAACATGCAATTTGAAGTATTAATATCATACATATTGAATTTTTATTTACACTAAAATGATAATAATTGCATGTTATCAATAGTAAAATTGAAATACAATTTTCTTTAGTGGATTCTCCTGAATGTCCATCTCTATTACCCTTTGAAACCTCCTCCACATCCATCCCCGCTACCTCTTAAGACCTTCTTCATCATCTGAACCCTTACCTATCACTACCTTTCATCCTTGGTCTTTGAGGGAAGTCACCATCCCAAGTCAGTCTATCTCACTAATTTTGGAAAAAGATATCATAATGATATCCACTTCTATTTAAAATTATATTACTCTCTCCGATATTTATACTCTAAAGCTCATTCTCTGTGCAGTCCTCCCATTCACCCCATATATTCCTCCATGAACTATCATAGTTAAATGCTTTTGATGTAGATATTAAGTAATTTTTGTATTCATGGAGAGAGATATTTGGATTACTCCTCTCTATCAAATGGTCTGAATGGCAGTCACTAATTGATGCCGGACGTCGACAAGACGTCGTCCGGTCGACATCGAGGGTAGTGGCTCGGTATCGATTCAGGATCTCGTTCGGACAACGACCGTAAGCGTTGTCTGAACAGTGCGGATGGACAGGTCTGAATGAAGACGTGTGATGCGAGACTTCCTACATGTCGTACGTGCGTGCGCCGATGGGCAGGGATGCCGTTCCAGAGATTGACGAGATCACTCTAAGTGAGGTCGGACGGACCTCCTGAACCTCGCCCGAGAGGGTCGAGGTCGAGTACTTCGCCGAATGGGGAAACCCCGCTAAAGTGCTCACACGCATCGGGAGGACCCGACTCGTACCGGGCAGGTAAGACTCTCGATGAATATTCGTCGTTTTCTCAACCTGTCTCGTTATCACCTATCTATCCCGAGCGCGGAGGAGGCAATACGAAGATGCACTGAAGGACGTAAGAGATTTAAAGAGCAGGGGCAGGGGAATACCTTCGTCGCGCTGGCGACAAATTTCTTGTATCAAAGGGAGATCCGTGGGCAACAGAGGCCGAAGGCGCCGGCGGGGGGTGGTGCGGAGCGGAGGGGCTGAAGGCGCAGGCGTTGCTGGGGACGGAGGGGCTTGGAGGCGGGCAGGGTTGTGGAGGCGCGCAGAGGGTGCCGCGTGTGTGCGGTCTCGGTGTGTGGCAAACGTACATGCGCGACGGACAGCGCGCAGGCAGTGGAGTGCACTGGCAGGTGCGCCGGGCTCGGCGGCCGCGGCTCACGGCGGGCGATGCGCGCAACTGCCCCACGGTGAGGACGAGCACGAGCCTGGTGGGGGCGGCCCTTGATTGGGCGCAGCGTCGATAGAGGCGGCGCCCAAGGACGGGCAGTGCACCGTCGACGACGCGCAGTCGAGTGGGGAAGCAAAATCGTCAGCGGTGAGGCAGGCTGGCTGGGTCACTCGTTAGTGGAGGTCAGCTCCCGCAGTCAGGATGTGGCAGCGCGAACGGGAACCACGGTGGTCGGTCAGAGGCTGGCGGTTGGCAACACGACGAGCAGGAGACGACGGCAGGAGCGGTGGGAGGTAGATGGGGCGGCTGGCGCGGGGAAGCGGCGGCCGGAGGCAGAACTACGGCGCGGGGCAACGACGGTTGGACCTGTGGGTGGCGGTGCGGGACAGCGGTGTCCGGCGCTGCGGGCGACGGCGCGGGTCAACGACGACTGGGACTGCAGGGTGCGACGGAGACTGGACGACAGCGCGGGGCTACGGCGGCCAGAGCTATGGGCGGTGGTGCGGGGCAGCGGCGGTCGGAGCTGCGGGCGGCGGCGAAAGCAGGGCGGCGGTGCGGACAGCGGCGACCCTCTCCTCCTCTCTCTCTCTTCTTCTCTCCTTCTTCCTCCTCTTCCCTTCCTTCCTCTTCTTCTTCTTCTTCTTCCTCCTCTTCTTCTTTCTTCTTCTTCCTCCTCTCACGTACGTGACTCTACAAATTCCACGTTAAAACTTCCAAATTCAAGAGCAAGAGTCTTGGGCGCCCACCCCTCCTTATATAGGATGGATGAAGATGGGCCCCTTTAAACAACAAAAACAAAAAGAAAATGAAAATGAAAATAAAAGAAGATAAGGGGCTTGTCAGGCCTATCAAAGTATGTGGGAGGGGAAGATGTCCTCATATGGGCTCTTCCCCTCACTACATCGACAAAGTGAGAGACGAAGAATGGGAAAGAGAATAAGAACGCATAAGTGAAACGATCCGAAGATGAAGGAGGCACGACGTCATGCCGAGTATCTGAACCCGGGGTCGCGCGTCGATGCAGCGGCTCGTCATGTTGGCTGAACACGTGTCAGTGGCGGGCTCGGTGACGGTGGTGGCTCCTCGTGTGGCAGCTCTGCGGTGTCCGGCGGTGCGGCGCCATCACTAATCCTTTTCTCCTCCTCGGTTTTCTTATATAATTTATCTCATATTATCCCTTTGTCTATGTAACCCAGTTATGTTAAAAAAAAGAAAAAAAAAAAGAAGAAGAAAGAAAAATAAATAAATCAAGGGGTTGAGTTTCTTCTCTTTATCTTCTCCTTCATTTCTTTAGTGATCGGCCATAGTGTTGATCAGTACCCTCTTGTTCATAAGTTGGAGATGACACTTGTGAAATAGGAAAATCAAAGGATGAAACCGCTTCCTCCTTTCTCCCAAAATTTTCTAAGGTCTTGGAGATTGTTTTTCAAAGCAGCTAGGACGCACCCTCATTACACCACTTCCCTTCACTTTATCCTAGCCACACCTAACTCACCGGCCAAAATGTAGCTTTATTCTTCCCAATAAGCCTTAGCCACCATTTTAAAATGGTCCACACTAGTTGGCACTGACCACTTCTAAAGGAGAAAGGAATAGCACACTACCACTCCACCAAAGGGTAAATTGGTTGTGGAAGATCAAGCCAGAGTCATGATCAGGGCAAGAGTATCTAAAGGTGAACTGGGAGAGTTAGTGACAGTGATTGGAGGTGGAGAGATGATAGGAAGTACCTGATGTTGCTGGGGATGGAAGTATAGTTGTGGAGTGAAAACTCTAATGGTTACGGGAACTATCAAACTGCGATTAACTTGTAGGGTAAAGAGGGTATCAATGGCCTTTAATTTGCACAACTCATTTGTCAAGGGAGAATAAGAAGAGAGAAGAATGACACATGATTAGGCATGTCAAGAAATACATGAATACCATTGCTAGGGACTAGCAATGATCTAAGCATGGGGGTGTCTGATATCATGCAATTTACAATATTAATTTCATATACTTTGCATTATTTTTCACACTAATATGATTATAATTGCATTTAATCCTAGTAAAATTTAAATAAATTTGTCTTCAGCTGATTCTCCTCAATTTTCCTGATTTCTTCTGATTTTTATGGTTTTTCTTGAAATAGTGTTGTAAAAGTTGATTACAAACAATGATTGTAATTAACCTAGTTAATTACAATAAAATTCAGCTTATCACCGACCCACATCTAGAAAGCACCACCGCCTAGGCACCTGTTGACAGAGCCCAACGTAGAGACCAAGAAGCCCACATATGCCCATTAGTATAACCCACAACAAATAGCATGGCCTACGAATGTGGTTATGAGGGGAAGTGTTTTATTTACTCAAATGATATCCTATATATTTTAAATACTAGTCTCAAAATTTAAAATTATTGATATAAGATAACTTCTAAACCATTGTATTTAGTCTTGCACTGGGTTGGGCATACATGTTCATTGGTAGAACATTCCATTCCATATCTCATTTACATGTTCATTGACAGAACATATTCATTATAGTGCATGTATGATGTTTAAAATGAATTAATCAATTTTGATGAAATTGTAAAACAGAGATCCCTATTGAAAAGATACTCGAGGAGGAAACAAAGTATCCGTATATAATATCAATACCTAACCTCACTCATATGATGAGTATTGATAGGTTTTGTAGCCATTAGTGTGGAGACACAAAGGATAGATAATAGATGATCTTTAGTGGTAAGAGTTCATTAAATTGGTCCGCACAATTCCCTATAAATGTTAAGTGTTTATTTTCACTTTAGATTATTTATCTGGATTTTTGAGAATCGTATAGTTTTTTATTTATATAAATAAAAAATTAGATAAACAAATATTGTTTGTTCAGAATGGTTTGCTTAGAAATAAAGAATGTTGATCACAAGGGCAATCTATGATTTTTGCACTAAATCACAATAAAACTTTGCCAGAGGAGAATTTTTATCATTCTTTTGAGCATTAAAAGTCTTCATAAATTCAATATCTCTATGATTGAAACATGGAAAAACAAAAGAAAACAGCTAATCAAGAAGGAAAAATCTGATTAATTTTTCTGATTAACTTTTTTTTGATTTCGAATGAAGCCTGTTTTGGTGATTCTTCTCAAACTTTTTGATCATATTGATGGAAATTTAAGCAGTCGATAGGCCAACCACATGTTCAATATCTTGTTCCATGTTCTTTAATAGAATGTATTCATTATAGTGCACGTGCGATGCTTCCAATGAATTCCATGAATGCATAATAAGACATAGTGAATTATGATGAGATTGAAAATGGAGATCATTAGTATTTAAGCATGTGTTCTAAATATTTATATTCAAAGTGTTCAGATAGAAGAGAACTATCTAGCCTCACTAATATGATGAATATGGGCAATCTCGTAGCCATTAGTGTGGATATACTAAGGATAGATGGTGGGTGCTCTTTAGTGGAAAGAGTACATTGCATTGATCTGCATGAATCCCTAAATGGTATTATACCAAACTGCCAATCAGGTTGATTCATGTCACAATTGTGTAAGTCCTTAGACCTGAGACACCAAAGATGTCCTATAGACAGATAATAGAACTTTGACTATGACCTATCAAG
The DNA here is from genome assembly GCF_029677425.1 of Wolffia australiana. Taxonomy (NCBI): domain Eukaryota; kingdom Viridiplantae; phylum Streptophyta; class Magnoliopsida; order Alismatales; family Araceae; genus Wolffia; species Wolffia australiana. Next base: position 7,902,500 of record NC_135850.1, on the reverse strand, counting down.
GTATGATAGTTAACCATACCTTAAGTCATCCTTGGAGTGTCAAGTGGAGGAGGGACTATGAGCACATGGTACCCGATGACGAGCGTGTTCCATGAGTGAGTTGATATGCACTCCTTTGTTTCTTCTAGAGCACGAGGTGTAGCTTGGCACCCAATGGGTTGGAGACTCGACCTAGCGATCGGGTTAAATTGATCTGATATTAATTAATCTATATGATGGAAGGCCAATAAAGGTTATTAGGTCACTACTATTTTTATAATGAAATCAAATAAATTCAATGAAATGAATTTTGATGTGCTGATATACAATGATCACTAGTATTTAAACATGTTGATTCATGTCATGGTTGTGTAAATGTTCTTTAGACCTGAAACCCCACAAACATATTTTGACTACACCTTAAAAGTCCATAATCAAAATATTCAAATTAGTCTTAGCTCGTATATAACAATAAGTACATGATGGCCTTTAAGTTGTTAAGATGGGATAATTTTACCCTCTATAAAGTAGGAGATTAACTTAATAAAGAAGAAGCATTATCTACGTAAGAGACTTGGGAGTCTCAAACAGACGAACGATTATCTATGTTGGGTAGCTGATGATGGTAAATATTTTTTTTTAAAATCATTTACTCTTATGCTTTTCTAGAGAACAAGGTGTAGCTTGGCAGCGCACAAGCTAGAAACTTAACCTGCCAACTAGGTTAACTCAAACCTTGATTAATTAATCAATATTCCAATATACTTAATTAATAAGGTTTTTCAATAAATGTTATCAGGCCATCAAAGTTATTAATTGGACTGATAGATAGGCTTACATGGGTGCACACATAAGAGCTATGGTCATTGTTAGAGATACTTAAAACTCTTAGGGCTTTTAAGAAAAGTTCTGAAATAAGTATGAATAGGGGAGGGGGCCACCCCTTTGAGGTGTCCATGTCAGTCAGATTTCAATGCCCCCTTGTCTTCTACACTACTACAAAACACTCCTCCCATTAGTGTGACTTGATGATTATAATATCTACAATATATTCTCAGAGAGTATAAGAAGTTCAGAGGAGTTCATCTCTGCATCAATCATGTAGATAATTCTTGAAGTTTGGCACACAACCGGATCGAAGAGACTCTTCCATGGAGAAGTGAGACTATAATCCATTCACACAAGGTGATGTGATCTTATATAATGCTAAATCTAGCCCACATATACCAACAAGGGCTTCATAAAAACTCCAGTTAGGGTTCATCATACAACAAGGCTGGATAACCCCAGAACAGATTTAATGACTAAGGTAGGATGTATAAAAGTAGCTGGTTTCTCATATCCTATTCCTCATTATCTTGGTAGAAGACAAAATTCAGTTACACATAAGAATTCATAAAAATTTAAGAATGACAATAGTCATGCCCTTGTCAGTTAAACTAACACGTTAGCCAAGAGGCCATAACTATGGCTCAGATCAGATATCGGTCTGGATATTGCCACCATATAACTATGATGAATGTCAATATAAATAGCAGACATAGGATAATGTTATCTTTAATTCACACAAAATACCTTTCAATGGGGCCATTAAACATCACACTAACAATGTTCTACACGTGTGATTCAATGATTTATTAATTTATTATTAGTATTAATATTGGTTAATAAGCAAGATATTCAAATTATCCAAAAAAACATTAACAAAATATTAAAATCATGACCAGCCTTTGTGCATCATTGTGAGATAAATGTTTCGGACCGTTTATGAGAACTCATCTACATGATTAGCGGCATCGATTTATCTGCTGTGGGAACAAAGACAAAGGAGTCAATCTCTAGGATAGGAATTATACACAAAATTTGGAATTTATATTTCTCTAAAGATGTTAAATTAAAATTAAAATTAAGAAACTCATGCTTGAAATTTTACAGGAATTTTAGTACCTTTATAGAAATTTATGGATTTTATTTTTTTGTTCCTAATAATTGAGAACTGGATTTTATACCAAATCTTCAACTGAAGCCAAAATTATAATGCAGAATGTAACATGATCACATATTCAAAATACTAAAGAAGAAAAATAAAAAATCAAATTACTCATGGAGATTTATTGGGAAATTTTTAGGAAGCAATAGGCTAGATATGGAATTTTAGGGAGCAGTAATTTACGCACAAATCCAACCTGATGAAAATAATTTCGAAATCCATGAAATCGTAATGCCAATATGTAAAATATGTATGTTATTCACGTTCCATTTGTCCACAACTTCCTTCAGACTTGATAAGTATTTGAAGACAATATTTTTGCATTCAATATTAAACAAATGATCATGCCAATCAGTAAAAAATATTTTATTCAAGTTTATTCCATTTAATTTCGATTTAAACCATTTTTCTAATATTACTTATCTTTGTAAAATGAAGAGTTGAACTTCATGATCTTGTGGTTTATAAATAAATTCATCAAACAATAAACTACTTTTACTCGTACTCAGGTGCTGATTACAAGACTATCAACAGCATTCTATACATCATTTGAATCCCTATTTTTATTTAATTATTCTTTTCTTGATCAGATATCGTTCCCATGATGCTCATCCGTAGAAATAGCAATTTGACCATCTGAAAATAACATATGAAAATCACAAGTATCAACACAAGCATTTCATCTTCCTTTTCAAAATATTCATTTTCTTCATGTGAGCTCATATCATTTCTAAAGGATTTATCCATTTTCAAAGAAAAAAAATCATCACCATGAACTTCAGAAATATCATCACCAGGGCATTCTTCGCATTCAACTTGACTTTCATCAAAATCATACTCCTTTGATTCTTCATTATTTTTTGAAGCTGTTTTAGAAAAAAATATATCCATCTTTACCTTTTTTTTTTTCCATATAAAATAAAACTTTTCAACACCAATTAATTCTTCATAAAATATTGGTAATAAGGAATTAATATTTTGCAAAACATACAAAGTTTTTGAAAAATATTCTTCCTTTTCACCGAAATCAATTATTTTCGGATGTATGTTTCTAATCATATTTTGAACAATCCTCATTCTGAAAAAGAATTTTTATTTATAATCTTTCACGGTACTTCTTAACATAGCCTATTAAGTATTGATCACTTTCTGAAGAATCATCATGGTAACCAATCCTATTTTTAATCAACACATACAAATTTACTTTTATTCTCGGATATCTGTGCATTTGAAAATGGGGAGCTTGAACATTTTGATTTCTAGAAAATTGAAAATGATACACACATGAAGTGTTAGGATTTTCAGAAATGTGATTAGGGAAATCCATAAAAGCTTTCATCATATTCAGGATCATAATCTCCATAATTCATTGTAGAATAATATGAATTCATTTATGATAAATAATATAAAAAATGAAATGACATCTAAAACTAATTATCATCAGTATGAGAGACAAAATTTTGGTTGACTAGATTCACTTTCAGAAGACATTAACATATGATAAGGAAAATCACCAAATCAAAGAAAATCAAATCTCATCAAGGCATATACTAGGCGGAGGAGTTGCACTTTTTGATGAAGGGTGACAACCTCATCCAGAAGTTAATTAACTGATTATGAATTATTCTACATAATTCCTTCCTAATTTCTATTTTTTATTTTTTAAAGGTCTTCATATTATTACGGATAATGCTAGAAATAACAAAACAATGGTTAATACTTAGAAAAAATCTTTGAAGGATAGTAGCTTGAAGTTCACAAACCAATAGAGATCAAGCGAGTGGAGGAAATCGAAAACTCAAAAGGTATAAACATTTTTTATTATGAAGATTTTTCAATTTTATGCATTATTATTTATGTTTTGAATCATGATGAATACGATTGCTTCTCTTAAGTAAACACTATTAAACACTACTTGGCACCCAATGAGATATTCAAGTGAAGTCTAGTTAGATGTGGTGAGACAACAAATTGGAGCAAAGGTGAGCTAAACAGGAGAAAGTGATGCCACTTTCAGAGAAGTACCTGTAGATGGGAACATCATAATTTCTAATTTTGACTTGAAATATTTTCTAAATTTCAGTTATAATATTTTTTTAATATGACATCAACTTTTACATTGACTATTCAACTTGACCGGAACGAGCGAGAGCAGACTGAACTTCAAGTCGAGGTTTAGGTTTTTGCTAAAACTGGATCAAGACCGGATTGTGTCCTTCCCTAATTATAATATCACCAAGAAACCTCTAATCAGCAATTATACATAGTAATTTTATATTTAGAAATGAAAGAAAAACATTAAAATTTTACGCATCACAAATATGCCTTACAGCTTATATTAGTCTGCCCCTTTTTGATTGCCATTGCTTCTCATCATCCAACTAGGCGTCCAGTTCACCTTCTTCTAGACAAATTAAAATTCCTGGAATATATATTAGCTCAAATTTTCTTCTCTTACTATTTGTCACTATCCCCTTTCTTTATATAAAATATTGACTTTGATGTTGACATTTGCAACTAAGATTGACTTGTGCGACCAGAACCGGAGCAGGCCAAATTCTACCAAGCGACTGAGACCGTTATTCCCTACTTGTTCAATTACATGTTTTTTTTTGTATTTTGTTCAGAATCTACACTGAAGATTGCTAAATGTTTATTGATATTCTCTGTAGAATCCTCGCGCTCAGATTGCCACTTCTTCAGTTCATCGTACGAATTCCGGATCTCCATTCCACGCATCTGCAGCAACATTCAAATGTTGAGTACTTGATTCCATTCACAGATCCGTTTTCTTCTTTGTGAATTTCGTATAACCGATTAAACCTTTTTTTTCTTGTTGTTCATTAGCAACAAATCCTAATGGTTCAATTGCACGTTCCGATTGGCCCGCCCCCGATTGTGCTTTTCCAATCATTCAGCCATGAATGTACTGCGATTCCGTGTTAAATTTCAGCGATGGATCGGTAATCCGAAACCTTTCGCCATTATTTGTCTCTGTTGCATCGGTCAATCGGATCGCGTAATTTCCAAATGAGGGAAATTTCTTCTATAAATGCGCGCGCGTTGTCTGCCATCAACAAGCGGCAAGTCACGCGAAGAACGTCGCCAGACGTCTCGCCGCGGTGCGAATTGTCGAGTCGCTAGGGTTTAACCAGCCTTCTTTAAAGGATTCTCCTTTTCTCTTGGTGATGAGTCGGGGTAGGAAGGGCGCCGATGCGTGGGTGCAATCTGGGCTCGAGGACGTTGTCTCTTCTCCGCCGGCTCTTGATTTTCGCCATTGGAGCGATCACTGTCGTTGCCATTCTCGCTGGCCACTTCTTTCCCTCTTCTCGACCGCCGGGCCGCGCTGAGACTGCGGTTTGTTCTCCTGATCATGGATTTTTTTTAATCATTACATTGTTTGAATCATTCGTCGTTCTTGCTGGAATATTGGGGTTTCTTCCGGGTTGATTTTCTCCCCCTGTTCGTCGACAATCAACCATGTTTTCGTCTGAGAATTTTTTGTTTATGGCGGGCTGCTGATACATCTGTTTTAGCGATTCATTTCTATAATCGCGATAACTGGGTTGATTGCTCTTGATGCGCGCAGCGGCTTGAGATAGAATTAGTTCATGAGAATTATAGCAGAGATGGGAGTAAGGTATCCCACTCTACCTGCGACTGCATCCTAGTAACTTTGTCGTATTTCGATTTTTTTATTTGACTTTCTTCCATAATTTATTGTTTTCGTCTCCCATCACAGCAGTTTGATGCCGGGAGAAAGTTCTCTAAATCGGGTAATCTGTGGATTCTGTCGCCCCATCGAAATACTATGCCCTGTTTGGAACAAAACTCATCGTACACGCGTAAGAACAACTTTCTGCTGTATTCTCTGCCCCTTCAAAAAAAATGTAATTTCCTTATTTTCTGGAACAAATTTGAGAATTTAATTTTTTCAGCTCCTTCCGCAACTCGCGGCTACTTGGTTGTTCATACCAATGGTGGGCTCAACCAGATGAGAATGGGGGTAACAATTTTCTTCAGAGTCCAATTTCACGTTACAAGCCGTATGACTTTCTCATTCATTGTGTCAAATTTTCAGATATCGGACATGGTGGCGATTGCCCGAATCATCAACGCTACTCTGGTTATTCCTAAACTGGATAAAAAGTCATTTTGGCAAGATTCTAGGTGATTTATCTTGATCTCGTGATTCCTCTCGTTTAATTGAAGTCGAAGGTGGCCCAATGCAAAAAACCCAAAAATCTGAAGACTTCCTTTCACACAGCAACTTCTCGGATGTCTTTGATGAAGAACACTTCGTACGGTCATTAAGAAAAGACATCAAGATCGTCAGGAAGCTGCCAAACGAGTTGATCACACGTCTGAAAGCTGTTACATATTTCAGGAGCTGGTCGAACCAAGAATATTATACAGATGAAATTTCTCAGTTGTGGAACAGCCATCAGGTAGTAACCTCCCAGATGTAATTTACGTTGTTTCTTAATCTTTATTTTGTTAAAAAAATTATTTATTTGTCAGGTTATCAAGGCCGCAAAATCTGATTCTCGACTCGCCAACAATAACTTATCTGCTGAAGTCCAGAAACTCCGGTGCCATGCTTTCTTTGAGGCTCTCCAGTTTGCTCCTCGGATTAAAGCTTTTGGAAATGTATTGTGTTCTTCTCTTTTGATGGGAAGAAAACCAGTTTTTATTATTTTTCTCCATTGAATATTGAAAGAATGCTGCCTGCAGTTGTTGGTCAAGAGAATGAGATCTCACGGACGCTACATAGCTTTGCATCTGCGCTATGAAAAGGACATGCTCGCCTTCAGCGGATGCACCTATGGCTTGTCCCCTGAGGAGGCCGATGAGCTGACCAAGATCAGGTTGACCAATTTTTACAGTCTAAAAATTATTTTATTTCGAATTTATTTGCGTCAAAATCCTTTACAAATCCTTCAAAATAAACTGAAAATTTAATTAACTCATAATTTTCCTGAATTAGTAAATAATTCTGTACATGTCCTCTTAAGAGGCTTAGATTACTAAATCATTCTGTACACCTGCTCCTGAGAGGCCTAAATTTGTAAATAATCATGTACACCTGCACTTAAGAGGCCTAGATTGGAAAATTCTTTTACTAACCGCCGATTTTTTGTGTTTTTTTTCTTTTACAGAGAAAGTACTCCTCACTGGACGGTGAAGGATATCGATCCCCTCGAGCAGAGGGCAAAAGGGTATTGCCCTCTGACTCCCAAGGAGGTTGGTATACTTCTCTCGGCCATGGGATATCCCTCCAACACACCAATTTATGTTGCAGCGGGTGAAATTTATGGTGGGCAAGTTCACATGGCAGATCTTCAAGCGCACTTTCCTATGCTATTGAACAAAGTATCTCCATGATTATCAGTTTAATAACTACTTTTATCTATGAATTCATGCAAAGAATTAATTTTTTGATGCACTTGGCTGTTGCAGGAAATGCTATCATCGCCTGAGGAATTAAAGCCTTTCACCTCGTTTGCATCTCAAATGGCCGCTCTAGATTATATTGTTTCGGTGGAGAGTGATGTCTTTGTGCCTTCATATTCTGGAAACATGGCGAGGGCTGTCGCGGGTCACCGCCGGTTTCTCGGCCACCGGAAGACAATATCCCCGGACAGGTGTCCTGCGCCTTCACTCCTTATAACGATATTTATCAAATTTGTGCTCATCGTTATTCTTGTTCATCAGAAAAGCGCTTGTCATTTTGTTCAACAAGATTGAAAGAGGGAAACTCCGCGAAGGGAAGAACTTATCAAAACTGATTACAAGCATACACAGAAAAAGGTGCACCTCCGATGACTTTAGTATCATTTTTTAAAGTCTTCTGTCATCGCATTTGTTTGAGGAATTTGAGGAAATTGCGTACGTTCGTCAGGCAAGGATCTCCTAGAAAAAGGAGGGGTCCCATTTCTGGAACAAGGGGAAAGGAGCGATTTCGATCGGAGGAAGCATTCTATGAGAACCCTTTGCCAGATTGTATTTGCCCAATGGAAACACCTCGTATGCACTGATTCATTGTTTTATTCCTCATATTCTTTGTCTTCATATGCCAGTTACATATTCTTTGTCTGTGGAAATGAAAGGATTGGTGATTTTCCCTGAAAAGAAAGATCTTATGTGATTCTCTGGAAAATGAATAGGGAAAAGGTGAAGAAGCCGAACCTTGCTCATCTATCCATCCATATGATACATCGGATGCATTTCCCACGTTCGAGCAAATCAAATGCCTTGTTTATTTCCTGGAACCGCAGTTCATGCGTGATGAACTCGTCCAACCGGAGCTCCTGGCCAAAGTAAAATAAAAAAATGTGGAATACCACTTTTGCTTACACGATTGTGGCAAAATGGGTCATGATCGAATTGAAAACTTGGTTTTTGGGTCTTTATTTTCTGACCTTGTTAAGATACTGCTTGACCAGTATGGGTATGTCCGTCTTGGCTTTGATCCCTCCAAAAAGAGAACCGGTTATCGTTCTCCCCTGCAACATCTCCGCCGAGTCAATGCTAAATGGCTCGCCGTTCATCTCCACCCCAAGAACTACGGTTTTCCCCCAACCCTGCGTCATGAATACATGCGTTATTCATAACGAAAACATATATAAATATATCTATTTTATAAAGTTTTCCTCTCTTTTCAGAATCTTGAACCTTCCGGGAGCTCGCAAAGGCCTCAGTCACGAGAGACGCCAAACCAATGCACTCAAAGCAGTAGTCTGCCCCTCCATGAGTCATCTCTCTAATCACCTGCAATTTTCTCAAAATTTCTCACGGATGATCAATCTCAGATGATGCGATCAAGATATCGTAATGAAGAGAGTTGAAGATGGCTGACCTCGCTGAGAGATCGATTTCCGATTTCCTTTGGGTTGATGAAGGCGGTTAGTCCAAGTTTCTTGCCTGATTTTAAATCAAAGTTTCCTAAGTTTCTTGCCTGATTTTTAATCAAAGTTTGGGGCAGAAAGCTTATAAGCTGAGGGGTATCGCACCGATATCCTTCTTCTCGGGGTTGAGATCCACTCCGATTATCGTAGAAGCCCCTCGTAGTCTCGCTCCTTCCACCACCTGCTTGCTTAGCCAATATACAAACTCAATTAAGGTAGCTGTCATCTTTCTCTCTCTCTCTCTATATATATATACATATCTATATATATCACGTTCCTTTGTACGCATGTGGTGTTTGCAAGTATGTATAATATAGTATCGATGCAGCCATCTATCTAGCAACGTATACATCTATCAATGAGTATCTATGTTTCCATGTATCTGCAGATCAATCTACGTATTTTCTTATCTATTTTTGTGTTCATATACCTTTGTAAACATGCATGGTGTTAGCAAATATGTATACTATAGCAGCCATCTATCTATCTACGTATACATCTATCAATGAGTATCTATGTTTCCATGTATCTACAGATCCATCTATGTATTTACGTATCTATCTTTGAATCCAGGAATTCATCTATCCATCTACATATGTATGTATTCATGTATCTATCTGTCAAGATATGTGTACCTTCGTATGCATGCATGTTGTTTACAAGTATGTAGAAATAGTAACTATGTTGCCATCTATGTATCTACATATACATCTACCAATGAATATATTTACAGGTACATCTATGTATGTATGTATCCATCTCTGTATCCATGCATCCATGAATGCATCAATCCATGTGCGCAAGTATATATGCATGTATCTATCTGTCAATCTATCTACGTACCTTCCTCTGAATGCATGGTGTTTGGAAGTATGTATTATATTGTATGTACGTACCCGTCATGTATTAATAAATGCATTAATAAATTCATCTATTTATCTATCTTTCTATGTGTGCATGTATCTATCTGTCCATCCACCCATCTATCTGTCTCTCTCTGTCTCTGTCTCTGTCTCTCTCTCTCTCTGTCTTTCTCTTTGTCTCACTCTCTCTCTGTCTCTGTCTCACTCTCTCTCTCTCTCTGTCTTTCTCTTTGTCTCACTCTCTCTCTCTCTCTGTCTTT